>NC_053024.1:363487405-363507184 GCF_003073215.2 Triticum urartu
CTTTTCACATATCCGGAGCAATTCAAGATTCTTTTCAGGTTGATTCTCCGATGTCCATCAATTCAGGTTTATTCATTCTCAGCTTTCAACTATTGTTCTCCAAATCTTACCAGTGCATCATTAAAGTATCCTCTAATCAGTTCATGATCTCTTCGTTCTCTCATATCTAAACTCTCTCATGTATCTTCATTCATTTGCTAATTCTTACGGGTGATTCATCCCTTTACTTCGTTTGTTTTCAATTCTTACGGTGGTTCATTCAAGAGTTCTTTTCCTTCATTATCATATCAATTTATTGGTTGTTTCAATCCTACTGGTGGTCCGTTGAAGACCTTCCCAAGTTTGTGCTATGTCTATCCTTTTTACAAGAATAAGTAGTATGCCAAATCCGTTGCATGTCATCAATTTAAATTGGTGAAGGATAAGCATAATGTAATTCTTATTCTTGCTTCATCCAAGCGATTAATTCCTTATTCCGGAGGTTCATCAAAATTCTTGGTTTCAAGTGCTCATCTTTCTTTTCCGGAGTTCCAAGTTTTCTCGGTTATATCGTCCCGAAGCTCCATCTAAATCATTGCAAGGCTTCATCTTGTTTCTTTTTAACTTCCTTTGTTTCATCATTCGTTTATTACCGGAGTTCTTCAAGGAGGCTCAACATGGTGGTTCAGCAAGGATTTAATTCCTTCTCGAAGTGCTCATCATGATTTTTTCAGAGGAGCTCAAGTAATCTTCATCTTGCATTCCAAAGTGCAATTCTTTCTACCTTATCTTTTGGGATGGTGATATGCCATTCTTAACAATTTTCTTTCATGTTTTCATGACTCACAAGTTGTTAAGAATGAGATATTTTAAACCCATCATTTTCTCTTTGTTTAGGAGATGCTTTGCAACCTATCAACCTCTTCATTGGAGTTTCTTGGTATAGTTTTCACCTAAGGCCTTCCATTGGGAATGTTGCTCTTTGCGGTGATTATCTATGATCCAAGTTTTATCCTTATCACCTCGGTGGAAGAAGCTTTTATCTTTTCTAGCTCCCAATCAAATCTTTTCTGTGAGTGGAAGAATTTCACCTCAAATTTCGAGATGTTTTCCATAAGCCCACATCAAGCTTATCCTTTCGTTGTTGTTTTCCAACAACTCCGTTCAACCCTTCTTCTAAAGATGCTTTTTCAAGCTCATTTGAGGTAGAAGATGTTGTTTTCTTCTCCGTTCCTTTAATTCCATTCTTTTATTTCTTCCAGAGGCTTTGTGATGTTGCTCTATTCAACTCATCATCTCATTTTTGTCAAAGATCATGCTCTTTCCTTTTTGCTTATCCATTCAACCGGAGTGTCGTGTTTTCATTCGAGCTCTCTCATCTTATCAAGTTTTACCTCCATTCTCAACCGGAGTGCTGTCTGAAATCTTTCTTACCCCTTGTGCCATTCTTTCAATAGTTCCAGAGGCAGTGTGTTGTTGATTTCATCAAGTATCCTCTCATCTTGTCAAGTTCAGGTTCAATTCCTTCCATTTACAGTCGGAGTGCTGCCCAAATTACATCATTCGTATTCCTTCTCTATCTTGTTTAACTGGAGTGTTGTGGCTATCATTCCTCTTCTAACCGGACTCTCATCCAAGTGCTTCATTTTGCCAAGCTCATATTCTTTACCTTTCCATTTCCAACCGGAGTGTTGTCGTAATTCATCTTTATCGTCCCTTATACATCTTGTTTCAACCGGAGTGCTTGCATGTACTTCTTGTCCATTGCAACCATTTTCTTATGTCTTTCAACCTACAAGGTTCTAGTAATGTTCCTTGTTCCATTTTTCTAACGGAGTGTTTTCAACTTTGTTCATCTTTGTTGTATTCTTTCTTTCAATTTGTTCAATCTCGCAAGGTTCTTTGGTGTCACTCATTTGTCAAAGAAGCAACTTAGTTTTACATCTCCTCTTCCTCTTCCTTTTCTCTCCGGTTCCATCCTAGATCTCGGGACGAGATCCTCTCGTAGTGGTGGAGTGTTGTAACGCCCCGAGACCGACGCTTCAGAAGACTTCCATATTTTCGTGATCGCCGTGTATTGCATTTGTGCTTGTGTCTGTTTGCATTCTCATAATCATCATGTGCATTGTCATATTCATGCATGTTGTGTTGTTGCATGCTCCATGTGTGGCTCTTGCACCATCACTCCTCATTCCTTCCCTTTCTTCCATTTTTGGCAAGTGACCTTTTCCCCTCCTCGATAAATGTTCATTATTTTTCTTGATGCTAGTTCACCATGCCTAAACCCTCTCTGTCAAATTTCAGATCCTTTGGAGTTGTTTTGGTTATGTTCAAAAATGCCTCAAGTTTGAATCATATTTAAACTTGTTTTATTTTTCTACCTCTAAAAATGTCCAAACCAATTTCATCAAATAGGGCTTGAATTCAGGGTCATGAGGATATTTTTATATTTCTCATACACCTCTCCTTTTTCCCCTGTGCTTTTCTCTTTATTTTCTCCTTGAAGAAAATTATAGAAAAGGAAACATCAGCTTTAGGCCAGCCGCAGCCACTTGGGCCTCTCCATCCCCACCGGGGCCTCCCAACCTCCCCGTAGTCCTCTAGGCCGGCCCAGTTCCTTGCCCCGCTGGAAGGCCCAGCCAGCCCGCACCGGCTCTAACCCTAACCCTCGCTCCCTCTCCCCTCGTTCGATCTCTCCCTCCAGCGCTGCCAGAGAGAGAGAACGACATCGCCTCCCTCAATCCCCTCTCTCCCTTCGTCCTCCTCATGCGCCTCACCCATAGCCAGAGAAGAGCGAGAGCCCCTCACGCTCGATCCCCATGGTCGCCTCGTGCTACTACCGGCCATGCTAACCACCTATCGCGACGAGTTCCGCGCCCTTCTCCTTCCGTTTCGCCGCCTCCATTCGGCTCCTACGCCGAAGGGCGCCGCCGCGGCCCTGCCGACCCGATGCGCCGCGCCTCCGCCCCTACCATGGACAGTCGCGCCTGTCTTCGTCTCCACCGGTAGGAGCAGGAGCCCCATGACCTTCGCCGCCGTCCTGCCTACTCCGAGGACCTCCCGGGCCGCCTCTCCTCTGGTTTCTCCTCATCGCCGTCTTCTGCACCCCGGCCCCCCTCGGCATTGCTTCGCCCGTCACCGGCCACAGGTGCCCTCGTCGGAGCTTCTGCGAGCTACCCCGCGCCCCTGTCGAACCCTCCCGGTGACCTGCAAGCTCGCGCCGCATCGTCCTTTTCAGTCAAGTCCATCGCCGCCTTCTCGCCAGCCCTGCTCAAGCTCCATCGCCGCTCACCCTTGGCGCCATGGCCCCTGCCTCCTTTGGATGACCTCCTGCTGCCGTGCACATCTTCTCTCGTGCCCTGTTGTGCGCGATCTCCGCTGCCTAGCACTGTTGCCGTCAACCCGTGGGTGCAAAAATTCATCTTCCAGAGTCGTCAAAATGCACGAGGACCTCGAGTACGACTACAGGATGACGCGCCAAGTTCCTCTCCGACCCGTGCATGACTGCGGGGATACCACCAAGTACCCCTTTGGATCGCCAAGTTCGTTTTCCGCTGTCTTCGAAATCGCCAAGTACCATCGTCAAGTACCCCTACACGCGAAGACGCCTAAGACCATTTTGGGATTCATCAAGTACTGCTACCGATGACTTGAACCCCTACGAAAACGTGTTCCACTACCGTCGCCGAGATTGCGAGTACCTCTACCGACGACCTCGGAGTGCAAACGACGACCGTCGTCGAAGACACGTGTAACGCATGCGTCAAGTACCTCTACGGAAGACCTGAACGCCTACGTATGTGTACGACTACCGTCGCCCGAAGAACCGTGATTCTCAACGTCGTGAATGACTACCGTTGAATGTGGATTCGTCAAGTTCCTCGATCACCATGTACCACTACTGCTTCACGAACAAAAACGACTACTTCCTTACTGAGATGTGTACCACTACTTCCACTACCGTCACGAGAACGTCTACTTCCACTACTTCCTCTACACCGACTTCATCCGTTCTGAAAATACACGCTTCAAAGGTATAACCACCGAGACGGCGCCCGTGAACGAATGTTGTGTGTTGTATGAAATGCTCGCGTTTGTACTGTGCCCGACGTGTTTCTTGCATGTTCCCCGTTGCCATACCGTCGTCTCGTGGGACACCCGGTTACCGGGATCACCCCACCATCTTTTGACACGCTTCCGTCACTTTTCCTTTTGCATCGGTATCTCCATGAGCTACCGGAACCGATATGTTGCTGTGGCATCATTTTCAGATTCGTCGCCGTGGCACCCTTTCTTTCCACCACGGTGACAAATGCTTCATGATGCTCTTATCAACATTTTCATTAAAACTGCATAATCTTACATATGTCATCCGCATCATGATAACAACTTCAAGAATATTTAAATTGTTGCTTGCTTCAATTGCTAAATGCATGTGAGGATTTGCCGGAATTGTTGTTTGATGTTTCCGGCCTCATTTAAAATGCCTAGCTGTGTATTTTACTCATGTTTCACCTCTTGCCATGTTAACCAACATTTAATTTTCTTGAGTACCTAATCGGGAGTGAAACTAAATAACTTGAATGTGGTGTTCCGTCAATATGCAACTCGTTGCATATTGAGCTCCACTTAATTTGTAGTATTGTTTGTGCACTTTGTCGTGCCATGCTTCATTAAACCGGACATGCATCATACTTGGTTGTGCATCATGCCATGTTCATGTGATGGTTGTTTACTATGTTGATTGCTGCTTTCCGATGTTGCTTCTTCGGGTTAGTTTCGATAACGTCGCGTTTGTGAGGATCCGTTCGACTACGTCCGGTTGTCTTCTTCATGGACTAGTTCTTCTTCCTTGCGGGATTTCAGGCAAGATGACCATACCCTCGAAATCACTTATACATTTGCTTGCTAGTTGCTCGCTCTATTGTTATGTCGCGATACCTGCCACTTGCTTTATCATGCCTCCCATATTGCCATGTCAAGCCTCTAACCCACCTTTCCTAGCAAACTGTTGTTTGGCTATGTTACCGCTTTTGCTCAACCCCTCTTATAGCATTGCTAGTTGCAGGTGAAGATGAAGTTTGTTCCATGTTGGAACATGGATATGTTGGGATATCACAATATCTCTTATTTTAATTAATGCATCTATATACTTGGTAAAGGGTGGAAGGCTCGGCCTTATGCCTGGTGTTTTGTTCCACTCTTGCCGCCCTAGTTTCCGTCATACCGGTGTTATGTTCCTTGGTTTTGCGTTCCTTACGCGGTTGGGTTATAATGGGAATCCCTTGACAGTTCGCCTTGAATAAAACTCGTCCAGCAAGGCCCAACCTTGGTTTTACCATTTGCCACCTAAGCCTTTTTCCCTCGGGTTTTCGGAGCCCGAGGGTCATCTTTATTTTAAAGCCCCCCCCGAGCCAGTGCTCCTCTGAGTGTTGGTCCGAAACGGGCAGCCTGTGGGCCCACCTCGGGGCAACTTGAGGGTTGGTTTTACTCGTAGCTTGACCTATCCGGTGTGCCCTGAGAATGAGATATGTGCAGCTCCTATCGGGATTTGTCGGCACATCCGGGCGGCTTTGCTTGTCTTGTTTTACCATTGTCGAAATGTCTTGTAACCGGGATTCCGAGTCTGATCGGGTCTTCCTGGGAGAAGAAATATCCTTCGTTGACCGTGAGAGCTTGTGATGGGCTAAGTTGGGACACCCCTGCAGGGTTTTGAACTTTTGAATGTCGTGCCCACAGTTATGGGCGGATAGGAATTTGTTAATATCCGGTTGTAGAAAACCTGACACTTAACTTAATTTAAAATGCATCAACTGCGTGTGTAGCCGTGATGGTCTCTTCTCGGTGGAGTCCGGGAAGTGAACACGGTTCGTGTGTTATGTATGAACGTAAGCAGTTTCAGGATCACTTCTTGATCACTTCTAGTTCACGACCGTGCATTTCTTCTCTTCTCGCTCTTATTTGCGTAAGTTAGCCACCATATATGCTTAGTGCTTGCTGCAGCTCCACCTCACTACCCCTTTCCTACCCATAAGCTTAAATAGTCTTGATCCCGCGGGTGTGAGATTGCTGAGTCCTCGTGAATCACAGATTACTTCCAAAACCAGATGCAGGTGCCGACGATGCTCGTGCAGGTGACGCAACTGAGATCAAGTGGGAGCTTGATGAAGATCGTGTTCGTTGTGTTGTTTCGTTTCCAGTTGATCAGTAGTGGAGCCCGGTCGGGTCGATCGGGGACCTAGCAATAGGGGTGGTCTTTCTTTATTTTGGTTCCGTAGTCGGGCCTTGATTGTATTCTGGATGATGTATGATATTCATGTATTGTGTGAAGTGGCGTTTGTAAGCCAACTCTTTATCCCTTTCTTATTCAGTACATGGAATGTGTAAAGATTACCCCTCTTGCGACATGCCTACCATGCGGTTATGCCTCTAAGTCGTGCCCCGACACGTGGGAGATATAGCCGCATCATGGGTGTTACAGACGACGCATCCAGCGATCGCCCACTCGTCCCAGCCGCGTTGACCGCCTGCCTCGGAACTGCTTCCAACCGCACCACTTCCCATTCGGTCCTCCTCTGCTTCGAACCCCGCAGCTTCGCCAGCCTCCTCCTCCACCCGCACCTGCAAGCCGCCCAAGTCCACCAGGGCCTCAGCCATGGTCGTGCCCTCCTCCATGCGCTGCCCTGCCGGACCTCTCCTGCAGCCCGAGCTCCTCTCCCTCGCGCGCCAAGTTCGTCGTCGTCGCTCTCCTGCATTGTCGCTGCCTGCCTGCGACCTCTGCTTTGACCCCGCCCCTGTTTCGTCTGAGGACGAGGATGAGACCGCTTCGTCCAGCCATGTTGACCAGATCACCAGATCCTGTGCGCCCCTACCTCGTCAGGTCGCCTGGGCCACCTCCTCACGCATATGGCCCGCAAGCCGCGGCGGCCAAGTTGCCCTCCTGACGGCCTTCCTCTTCAACGCGTGGGCTGAGCCCCTTTGGTGAGCCCCAGGCCACCTGAGTTTTGGCCCGTTACGTTTTTTTCAGTTCTGGATGATTTGCTAATTATTCCAGAGAGTGCAGTTTTACAGAAAAGTCCCTATAGTTCATGCATTTAATAACAAATCAACCATGCATCGGATTAAAATACTTTATATATGTAAAATGCTTAGAATTTTGTCTAGTTTCTTAATATGCCACTTTTATCTATGTTTGAAATGTTTAAAATGATGTTTGTTTTAATTTTCCAGATTGCCATGTTAAAATGTTTTATTTCATAACTAAATAACCGTAGCTCCAAATTAAATAAACTTTATATGTAAATGGGGTAGAAAAATGCATAGATTAACATGATGGCGGTACTTTGCATGTTTAACAACTCTAAAATTGTGTATAGGGCAGAAGAGTACCAACTTTAAAATATGCACATGAGGATTTTTCCGGACTTGTTGCTTGTTGTTTCGGCCTCATTTAAACTTGCCTAGATAGGTAGTTTTATTATGCTTCACCTCTTGCCATGTTTAATAACATTTAATATTGTTGGGTACATAAACGAGGGTGAACTAAATGATTGAATGTGATGTTTCTTCAATATGCAACTTGTTGCATATTGAGCTCCACTTAATTTGTAGTATTTTTTGTGCACTTTTCCATGCCTCATTAAATCGGGCATGCATCATACTTGGTTGTGCATCATGCCATGTTTATGTGATGGTTGTTTACTATGTTGCTTGCTTCTTTCTGGGTTTCTTCTCTCGTTATCTTCGGTTTTGTTCCGGAGTTGTGAGGATTCGTTCGACTACGTTGGGTCATCTACTTCTTGGACTCGTTCTTCTTCCTTGCGTGATTTCAGGAAAGATGATCATACCCTCAAAATCACTTCTATCTTTGTTTTGCTAGTTGTTCGTGCAATCTCTATGTCGCGCTACCTACCACTTGTTATATCATGCCTCCAATATTGCCATGTCAAGCCTCTAACCCACCTTCTAGCAAACCGTTGTTTGGCTATGTTACCACTTTGCTCGGTCCCTCTTATAGCGTTGCTAGTTGCAGGTGAAGATGAAGTTTGTTCCATGTTGGAACATGGTTATGTTGGAATATCACAATATCTCTTATTTAATTAATGCATCTATACACTTGGTTAAGGGTGGAAGGCTCGGCCTTTTGCCTGGTGTTTTGTTCCACTCTTGCCGCCCTAGTTTCCGTCATACCGGTGTTATGTTCCTTGATTTTGTGTTCCTTACGCGGTTGGGGATTTATGGGACCCCCTTGATAGTTCGCTTTGAATAAAACTCCTCCAGCAAGGCCCAACCTTGGTTTTACATTTGCCTAACAACCTATTACCCTTCCCTTGGGTCGGCCAACCCAAGGGTCATCTTTATTTTAACCCCCCGGGGCCAGTGCTTCTCTAAGTGTTGGTCCGAACTAGAGTCCTTTGCAGCGCCACCTCGGGGAAACTTGAGGGCTGGTTTTAGTTGTACGGAGTGCTCATCCGGTGTGCCCTGAGAACAAGATACGTGCGACTCCTATCGGGATTGTCAGCACATCGGGCGGCTTTGCTGGTCTTGTTTTACCATTGTCGAAATGTCTTATAACCGGGATTCCGAGACTGATTGGGTCTTTCCGGGAGAAGGAATATCCTTCGTTGACCGTGAGAGCTTGTGATGGGCTAAGTTGGGACACCCCTGCAGGGTATAAACTTTCAAGAGCCGTGCCCGCGGTTATGTGGAAGATGGGAATTTGTTAATGTTCGGTTGTAGAGAACTTGACACTTGACTTAATTAAAATGCATCAACTGTGTGTGTAGCCGTGATGGTCTCTTTTCGGCGGAGTCCGGAAAGTGAACACGGTCTTGTGTTATGCTTGAACGTATGTAGTTTCAGGATCACTTCTTGATCACTTCTAGCTTCTCAACCATTGCGTTTCCTCTCTTCCCGCTCTTATTTGCGTATGTTAGCCACCATATATGCTTAGTGCTTGCTGCAGCTCCACCTCATTACCTTATCCTACCCATAAGCTTAAATAGTTTTGATCTCGCGGGTGTGAGATTGCTGAGTCCTCGTGACTCACGGATACTTCCAAACATTTGTAGGTGCCGAAGATGCCAGTGCAGGTGATGCTACCGAACTCAAGTGGGAGTTCAACGAGGATCTGGGTCGTTACTACGTTTCGTTTCCTGATGATCAGTAGTGGAGCCCAGTCGGGACAATCGGGATCTAGCATTTGGGGTTGTCTACTTTTATTTTGGTTTCGTAGTCGGACCTTGGTTGTACTCTGGATGATGTATGTTTAACTTGTATTTGTGTGAAGTGGCGATTGTAAGCCAACTCTTTATCCCTTTCTTATTTAGTACATGGGATTGTGTGAAGATTACCCCACTTGCGACTAAAACACCATGCGGTTATGCCTCTAAGTCGTGCCTCGACACGTGGGAGATATAGCCGCATTGTGGGTGTTACACTGTAGTGCTCCCACTCACTTTCTTGTAAATACAGGCTTCACTGCAAGTCTGTATAGAACTATATGCTTTGATAAACTCATCAAAGCGTATATTCCAACTCCGAGATGCTTGCACCAGTCCATAGATGGATTGCTGGAGCTTGCACACTTTGTTAGCACCTTTAGGATTGAGAAAACCTTCTGGTTGCATCATATACAACTCTTCTTTAATAAATCTATTAAGGAATATAGTTTTGATATCCATTTGACAAATTTCAGAAAATAAGGCAATTGCTAACAAGATTTGGACAGATTTTAAGCATCGATACGAGTGAGAAAATCTCATCGTAGTCAACACCTTGAACTTGTCGAAAACCTTTTGCGACAATTCGAGCTTTGTAGATAGTGACACTACTATCAGCGTCCGTCTTCCTTTTGAAGATCCATTTATTCTCAATGGCTCACCGATCATCGGGCAAGTCAATCAAAGTCCACACTTTGTTCTCATATATGGATCCCATCTCATATTTCATGGATTCAAGCCATTTCGCGAAATCTGGGCTCATCATCGCTTCCTCATAGTTCATAGGTTCGTCATGGTCAAGTAACATGATCTCCAGAACAAGATTACCGTACCACTCTGGTGCAGATCGTACTCTGGTTGACCTACGAGGTTCAGTTGTAACTTGATCTGAAGTTTCATGATCATCATCATTAGCTTCATCACTAATTGGTGTAGGAATCACTGGAACTGATTTCTGTGATGAACTACTTTCCAATTCGGGAGAAGGTACAATTACCTCATCAAGTTCTACTTTTCTCCCACTGACTTCTTTCGAGAGAAACTCCTTCTCTAGAAAGGATCCATTCTTAGTAATGAATATCTTGCCTTCGGATCTGTGATAGAAGGTGTACCCAATAGTTTCTTTTGGGTATCCTATGAAGACGCACTTCTCCGATTTGGGTTTGAGCTTATCAATTTGAAACTTTTTCACATAAGCATCATAACCCCAAACTTTAAGAAACGACAACTTTGGTTTCTTGCCAAACCATAGTTCATACGGTGTCGTCTCAACGGATTTAGATGGTGCCCTATTTAACGTGAATGCAGTTGTCTCTAATGCATAAGCCCAAAATGATAGCGGTAGATTAGTAAGAGACATCATAGATCGCACCATATCTAATATAGTGCGGTTATGAAGTTCGGACACACCATTACGCTGTGGTGTTCCAGGTGGCGTGAATTGCCAAACTATTCCGCATTGTTTCAAATGAAGACCAAACTCATAACTCAAATATTCACCTCCACGATCAGATCGTAGAAACTTAATTTTCTTGTTACGATGATTTTCCACTTCACTCTGAAATTTTTTGAACTTTTCAAATGTTTCAGACTTATGTTTCATCAAGTAGATATACCCATATCTGCTCAAATCATCTGTGAAGGTCAGAAAATAACGATACCTGCCGCGAGCATCAACACTCATTGGATCGCATACATCAGTATGTATTATTTCCAATAAGTCTGTTGCTCACTCCATTGTTTCGGAGAACGGAGTCTTAGTAATCTTGCCCATGAGGCATGGTTCGCAAGTATCAAGTGATTCATAATCAAGTGATTCCAAAAGCCCATCCGCATGGAGTTTCTTCATACACTTTACACCAATATGACCTAAACGGCAGCGCCACAAATATGTTGCACTATCATTATCAACTTTACATCTTTTGGCATCAATATTATGAATATGTGTATAACCATGATCGAGATTCAACAAACCATTCACATTGGGTGTATGACCATTGAAGGTTTTACTCATGTAAACAGAACAATAATTATTTTCTTACTTAAATGAATAATGGTATAGCAATAAACATGATCCAATCATATTCATGCTCAACGCAAACACCAAATAACATTTATTTAGGTTCAACACTAATCCCGAAGGTAGAGGGAGTATGTGATGGTGATCTTATCAACCTTGGAATCACTTCCAACACACATCGTTGCCTCTCCCTCAACTAGTCTCTGTTCATTTTGCAACTCCTGTTTCGAGTTACTACTCTTAGCAACTGAACCAGTATCAAATACCGAGGGGTTGGTATAAATACAAGTAAAATACACATCAATAACATGTATATCAAATATACCTTTGTTCACTTTGCCATCCTTCTTATCCGCCAAGTATCTAGGGCAGTTCCACTTCCAGTGATCATTTCCTTTGCAGTTAGAAGCACTCAGTTTCAGGCTTGGGTCTAGCTTTGGGCTTCTTCATGGGAGTGGCAACATGCTTGCCATTCGTCTTGAATTTCCCTTTCTTTCCCTTGCCCTTTTACTTGAAACTAGTGGTCTTGTCAACCATCAACACTTGATGCTTTTCTTGATTTCTACCTTCGCCAATTTCAGCATCGCGAAGAGCTTGGGAATCATTTTCGTTATCCCTTGCATATTATAGTTCATCACGAAGTTCTAGTAACTTAGTGATAGTGACTAGAGAACTCTGTCAATCACTATTTTATTTCTAAGATTAACTCCCACTTGATTCAAGTGATTGTAGTACTCAGACATTCCGAGCACATGCTCACTAGCTGAGCTATTCTCCTCCATCTTGTAGGCAAAGTACTTTGTCAGAGGTCTCATACCTCTTAACACGGGCATGAGTCTGAAATACCAATTTCAATTCTTGGAACATCTCATCTGCTCCATGTCGTTCAAAACATTTTTGAAGTCCCGATTCTAAGTTGTAAAGCATGTTGTACTAAACTATCAAGTAGTCATCATACCGAGCTTGTCAAACATTCATAACGTCTGCATCTACTCCTGCAATAGTTCTGTCACCTAGTGGTGCATCAAGGACAAAATTCTTCTGTGCAGCAATGAGGATAATCCTCAGATCACGGACCTAGTCCGCATCATTGCTACTATCATTTTTCAACTTAGTTTTCTCTAGGAACATATCATAAATAAAACGGGGAAGCTATACGCGAGCTATTGATCTACAACATAGATATGCAAAAACTATCAGGACTAAGTTCATGATAAATTAAGTTCAATTAATCATATTACTTAGGAACTCCCACTTAGATAGACATCCCTCGAGTCATCTAAATGATCACGTGATCCATATCAACTAAACCATGTCCGATCATCACGTGAGATGGAGTAGTGTTCAATGGTGAACATCTCTATGTTGTTCATATCTACTATATGATTCACGTTCGACCTTTCGGTCTCCAGTGTTCCGAGGCCATATCTGCATATGCTAGGCTCGTAAAGTTTAACTTGAGTATTCTACACGTGCAAAACTAGCTTGCACCCGTTGTATGTGAACGTAGAGCTTATCACACCCGATCATAACGTGGTGTCTCGGCATGACGAACTGTCGCAACGGTGCATACTCAGGGAGAACACTTATACCTTGAAATTTTAGTAAGGGGTCATCTCAAAATGCTACCATCAAACTAAGCAAAATAAGATGCATAAAGGATAAACATCACATGCAATCAAAATATGTGACATGATATGGCCATCATCATCTTGTGCCTTTGATCTCCATCTCCAAGGTATCGTCATTATCTCCATCGCCACTGGCATGACACCATGATCTCCATCATCTTGATCTCTATCAACGTGTTGTCACATGGTCGTCTCGCCAATTATTTCTTTTGCAACTATTGATATCGCATAGCAATGAAGTAAAGCAATTATATGGTGCTTGCATCTTATGCAATAAAGAGACAACCATAAGGCTTCATCCAGTTGCCGATAACTTTTACAAAACATGATCATCTTATACAACAATTTATATCTCATCACGTCTTGACCATATCACATCACAACAAGCCCTGCAGAAACAAGTTAGACGTCATCTACTTTGTTGTTGCAAGTTTTACGTGGCTGCTAAGAGCTTCGAGCAAGAACCGTTCTTACCTACGCATCAAAACCACAATGATTTTTCGTCAAGTGTGTTGTTTTAACCTTCAACAAGGACCGGGCATAGTCAAACTCAATTCAACTAAACCTGGAGAAAGAGACACCCACTAGCCACCTGTGTGCGAAGCATGGCCGTACAACCAGTCTCATGAATGTGTTCATGTAATGTCGGTCTGGGCCGCTTCATCCAACAATACCACCAAATCAAAGTATGACATGCTGGTAAGGAGTATGACTATTATCGCCCAGAACTCTTTGTGTTCTACTCGTGCATATAACATCTATGCATAGACCTGGTGAGGGGGTCCTAGATTAAGGGGTCCTCGAGCGGCAGGCCTATGTGACGTGGGTCGGACTGATGGGTCGTGAAGATACAAGGCAGAAGACTCCCTCCCGTGTCCGGATGGGACTCTCCTTTGCATGGAAGGCAAGCTTGGCATTCGTATATGAAGATTCCTTCCTTTGTAAACTGACTTTGTATAACCCTAGGCCCCTCCGGTGTCTATATAAACCGGAGGATTTAGTCCATAGAGGCAATCATAATCACACAGGCTAGAAATCTAGGGTTTAGCCATTACGATCTCGTGGTAGATCAAATCTTGTAATCATCATATTCATCAAGATCAATCAAGCAGGAAGTAGGGTATTACCTCCATCAAGAGGGCGCGAACCTGGGTAAACATCATGTCCCCTGTCTCCTGTTACCATCGACCTTAGACGCACAATTTGGGACCCCCTACCTGAGGTCCGCCGGTTTTGACACCGACATTGGTGCTTTCATTGAGAGTTTCACTATGACGTCGAAGAGAGGATTGATGGCGCGCCTTGTCATCAAGGACAGTATCACCTCCGGAGGAGCTCTGGCCTCAGGACAAACCCTCTGGCTGGGCGGCTTTACCATGACCGCCCGTTCGGCCGTCAAGTCGATGATGACTTCTCAGGTCATCAAAAATCGTCTCCATGTTGACTCCGAATACTCCAAACGGATGGACCCGACAGAGTTATCGTCTTTAAACGAACTCCTGGACCGCATCGCCGCCATGGGGGTCGCTATAGACTACGATCAGATTGGGCTTAAACTCGATCAGAGAGAAATCAAATCTCCGCCGATCACCCATCAGATAGCGGTTGTAGAGGAGCAAAACAACAACTTTTCCCCTATGTTGAGGATGAGCTATGTTCGGATTTCCGAGCTCGAAGAGTCGGATACCTGTCTGCCTCCGAACCTAGAATCGGGCGTCGAGCCTGGAAAATCATTTAACATCCCAGAGCCCGAACCAATAATCTTGGAAGTTTTTCAAACTCCAGACTCCAAATTGGGTCAGGGATCGGATCTAAAGCCACCCACCCACCACGAGCAACATTCGCCAAGCAATTATGGCCCTCCAGATATATGTGACCTCATATACATATGACAGCGTCTCAGGAAACAGTCCATCACTTTTGGGCCAGATTCCTCCTTATCAAAGACAAGATTAAAGATTGTCGCGACGAGGACGCGATTTCAGTATTCTGCAATAATTGCACAGACGAAGGAATCCTCAACGCCATCAACCATCGTCGCGTATTACACTTCGCTGACTTGGCAACCATAGTACAGAAGTACTGCGCAATGGAAAGCGCCTGGAAAACTCAGACAGCTCGCTGGGAACCACCGGTCTCCACTCAACCCTTCTGGCGAGCAAAAAGGATGCACCTCGCGGGGCACCCGACCCCATAGTGAAGAAAACTAAGGCCATTATGAGGCACGGAACCATTCTGAAGGGATGGCTCAATAGGCCATGCAAAATACACACGACACCGGATACCATACCAACCCACAGCCTTAGAGCATGTTGGATACTCCGGCAAGTGGCCAAGAGCGGCGAGGATATCCTCACCAAAAACACCTCAGAGCAACACCCCCCGAAGGACGACGACCTTAGAGTATTGACGGTCTTCGAGACTTTCGCTTCAAACAATCGGCGCAAAAGGGCACTCTGCGACCTCGCCGAAGTCTGCCAAGTCGCAATGATAAACCCCTAGAACGACACGGCCCTAACTTTCAACGCCGGTTACAAACCAAAATTTCGGTCAGTCCGGGCACCAGCCGCCTTGGTCCTCAATCCAATTGTGGATGGCTTTCGGCTCACTAAAGTGCTCATGGATGGCGGCAGTAGATTAAACCTCATCTACAAGGACACACTCAATAAAATGGAAATAGATAGGAGCCGCATCGAGCAAAGTAATACGACCTTCCAAGGAATCATTCCCAGATGGGAGGCGCGATGCGCGGGGAAAATTACACTCGACGTGGTATTCTGCACGCCGGAGAACTATCGGTCCGAAGAGATAACCTTCCAAGTGGCCCCTTTCAACAGTGGATATCACGCCCTGTTGGGGCGAGATGCATTCACACGCTTTCAAGCTATACCTCATTACGGGTATATGAAGCTCAAGATGCCCGGGCCCAACGGTATTATCACTCTCGCCAGTGATCTGGACATAGCCCTCCACGCCAAAAACAAAACCACGTCCCTGGCCCTCGAGGCACTGTCTGAGGCCCTCGCGGCCAAAGAGTTAACCGCACTACGCTCCACGGTGGATAGGGATGACGTAATCCTTGATAAGTGGCCCAAATCCACCTCCTTCAAACCAGCAGACGAAATAGTCAAATTTCAAGTCCACCTGACGGACCCCAAGAAGACAGCTTCCATCGGGGCACAGCTGGACCCAACGGTTGACGCCGCACTACGAGCGTTCCTGCGCGAGAACTGGGACATATTCACCTGGCACCCTTCTGATATGCCAGGAATCCCACGTAGGTTGGCCGAACACAGCCTCAATATATTGAAGGGATATAAGTCGGTCAAGCAAACACTGCGGGGCTTTTCCGAACCCAAACGATAAGCTATGGGGGAGGAGCTAGCCAAGTTAATCGAGGTCGGATTCATCAGAGAAATAAAACATCCGGACTGGCTAGCAAACCTGGTGATGGTGCCAAAAAAGGATAAATCATGGCGTCTGTGCGTCGATTTCAAAGACCTCAACAAGGCTTGCCCTAAGGATCCCTTCCCCTTCCCCCGCATCGATCAGATTATTGATGCTACTGCAGGACACGACTCATTGTGTTTCCTCGACGCATACTCCAGATACCATCAAATCAAAATGAAGGAGTCCGATCAAGCCGCAACGGCATTCATTACCCCATGTGGGCCTTTCTGCTTCAACACTATGCCCTTCGGGCTTAAGAACGCCGGCTCCACCTACCAACGCATGATTCAAACATGCCTGGAGAAACAAATCGGCAAGACAGTTGAGGCATATGTGGATGATGTCATCATCAAGACTAGGCACGTCGAATCATTAATAGACGACCTGCGTCTCACATTCGACAACCTCCGCACATATGACATCAATCTCAATTCGGAAAAGTGTGTTTTCGGTGTTCCCGCTAGAAAACTGCTGGGCTTCATCGTTTCCAATAGAGGAATTGAGGCAAATCCAGCCAAAATCCGAGCTTTGTCACAATTGGCTACACCAACAGACCTTAAAAAGGTCCAAAAACTAGCCGGATGCATGGCAGCTTTAAGCCGCTTTATCTCCAGACTAGGAGAAAAAGCATTGCCATTTTATCGCCTTCTCCGACGCACCGACCACTTCGAGTGGACGGATGCGGCAACAGCCGAACTGGAAGAAATAAGGTCTCTTTTAGCAAGCAACCCAATCCTAGCCGCGCCGAACGTCGGCGAACCGATGTTATTATACATCTCTGCAACACACCAGGTGGTGAGCGCGGTGCTCGTCGTTGAGCGAGAGGAGGACGGGCACAAATTCCCACTTCAGAAGCTGGTATACTACGTATCCACTGTCCTCACACCATGCAAATCCCGGTACCCTCATTACCAAAAGATAGCATACGCGGTCTTCATGGCATCCTGGAAGCTACGACACTACTTCCAAGAGTGCTTAATCATGGTGGTTTCCGAAGTACTACTCAATGACATAATAAACAACCGTGATGCTACGGTCCAGATTGCCAAGTGGGCCATTGAGCTCCTGGCATTTGATATAACATACAAACCGTGCCGAGCCATTAAATCCCAAGTATTGGCCGACTTCATCACCGAATGGACAGAGGCCGAACTCCCTAAAGAGTACGGTACATATTCCAACTGGGTCATGCACTTCAATGGCTCTAAAATGCTGGCCGGCTTAGGAGCGGGCATCGTGTTAATGTCCCCCACTGGAGACACGGTCCAGTACGTACTCCAAATATTATACACAGACTCCAACAATGCACCCGAATACAAGGCCTCATTACACGGTCTTCGGATCGCTGCCTCCATGGGCATATAATGCCTGGAGGTGCGTGGGGATTCAAATCTCGCAATATCCCAAATAAATGGAGACTTCAACACCAAAGATCCGAAGATGGCGGCCTAACGTAACGCCATACTTAAAATATCAACTCGGTTCGAGGGACTCGAGTTTCATCATGTGGCTCGAGAAAGTAATCAAGTGGCGGATGTCCTTGCTCGCATGGGCGCCAAGCGTGACCCCGTCCTGCCTAACATCTTTCTAGAAAGGCTCTTCAAACCATCCATGGTGTGGCAGGGTGAGAGCAGCAACACTAGTCTGGATCCGATTATACCCCCAGATTCCGAACACAATGCTGATATCATCGGGGGCTCAGCCACCAAAGTAACACCATCGGCCCATCTAATAATGGCAGTAATTGCCCCATGGACCAAACCAGTCTTGACCTAACTTAATAGGCGAGAGCTCCCTGAGGATCAGAATGAGGCTCGCTGCATTGTTCGGCGCTCGAAATCCTACAAGGTCCATGACGGAGAGCTCTACAAGAAAAGCGCTACCGGAGTCCTTCAAAGATGTATTTCAAAAAAATTGCCTACGATCACGCAAGATTTATTTAGGAGAAGCATAGCAATGAGCGGGGAGAGTGAGTCCACGTACCCTCGTAGACCGAAAGCGGGAGTGTTAAGTAACGCGGTTGATGTAGTTGAACGTCTTCGTGATCCAACCAATCAAGTACCGAACGCACGGCACCTCCGTGATCTGCACACGTTCAACTTGGTGACGTCCCTCAAACTCTAGATCCAGCTGATGCCAAGGGAGAGTTTTGTCAGCACGACGGCGTGGTGACAGTGATGATGAAGTTACCGACGCAGGGCTTCGCCTAAGCACTACGACAATATGACCGAGGTGGAAATCTGTGGAGGGGGGCACCGCACACGGCTAAGAGATCAACTTGTGTGGGTGCCACCCTCCCCTGTATATAAAGGAGTGGAGGAGGGGGCCGGCCGGCATCATGGGGTGCGCCCCAAGGGGGGAATCCTACTCCTACTAGGAGTAGGTTCCCTCCTTTGAAGTTACCAACGCAGGGCTTCGCCTAAGCACTACGACAATATGACCGAGGTGGAAATCTGTGGAGGGGGGCACCGCACACGGCTAAGAGATCAACTTGTGTGGGTGCCACCCTCCCCTGTATATAAAGGAGTGGAGGAGGGGGCCGGCCGGCATCATGGGGTGCGCCCCAAGGGGGGAATCCTACTCCTACTAGGAGTAGGTTCCCTCCTTTGAAGTTACCAACGCAGGGCTTCGCCTAAGCACTACGACAATATGACCGAGGTGGAAATCTGTGGA
The DNA here is from genome assembly GCF_003073215.2 of Triticum urartu. Lineage (NCBI taxonomy): Eukaryota > Viridiplantae > Streptophyta > Magnoliopsida > Poales > Poaceae > Triticum > Triticum urartu. The sequence continues at coordinate 363,506,380 of NC_053024.1, forward strand.
GGGGGGCACCGCACACGGCTAAGAGATCAACTTGTGTGGGTGCCACCCTCCCCCGTATATAAAGGAGTGGAGGAGGGGGCCGGCCGGCATCATGGGGTGCGCCCCAAGGGGGGAATCCTACTCCTTCTAGGAGTAGGTTCCCTCCTTTCCTAGTTCAACTAGGAGGGGAAGGAAAGGGAAGAGGAAGAGAAGGAAAGGGGGGCCATCCCCCTCCCAATTCTGATTGGGCTTGGGGGGCACTCCCCTCCTCTTGGCCGCCTCCTCCTCTCTTCCACTAAATCCCATGAAGGCCCATTAACCCCCCCCCCCCGGGGGGGGGGGGGGGGGGTACGGTAACCCCCCGGTACTCCAAAAAATGCCTGAACCTATCCGAAACCTTTCCGTGTCCAAACATAACCTTCCAATATATCAATCTTTATGTCTCGATGTAACACCCCGGATGTAACTTTCCCTATTTGTACTCCAACTCTTGCCGTTTCCGGTGTTAAGTTATATTTATTTTCTCGGGTTCGGGTCTTTGTCTCCGTGTGTTGTTATCGTTGTCATGCATCTCATATCATCTCATCATGTGCATTGCATTTTCATACGTGTTCGTCTCATGCATTCGAGCATTTTCCCCGTTGTCCGTTTTGCATTCCGGCGCTTCGTTCTCCTCCGGTGGTCATTTCTACCTTTCTTTCGTGTGTGGGGATTAAACATTTCCGGATTGGACCGAGACTTGCCAAGCGGCCTTGGTTTACTACCGGTAGACCGCCTGTCAAGTTTCGTATCATTTGGACTTCGTTTGATACTCCAACGGTTAACC
>NC_053024.1:363508184-363524126 GCF_003073215.2 Triticum urartu
AAAAAAATGAAAAGACGCTCCAAGATTGCACATATCGCATGAACGAAACGAATCCGAAAACATAGATACTTGTTGAAGAAAGAGGGGATGCCTTCCGGGGCATCCCCAAGCTTAGACGCTTGAGTCTCCTTGAATATTTACTTGGGGTGCCTTGGGCATCCCCAAGCTTGAGCTCTTGCCTCTCCTTCCTTCTTCTCACATCGAGACCTTCTCGATCATCGAACACTTCATCCACACAAAACTTCAACAGAAAACTCGGTAAGATCCGTTAGTATAATAAAGCAAATCACTACTCTAAGTACTGTTGCAAACCAATTCATATTTTGTTTTTGCATTGTGTATACTGTAATATAACTTTTCCATGGCTTAATCCACTGATATATCGATAGTTTCATCAAAACAAGCAAACTATGCATCAAAAACAGAATCTTCTAAAACAGAACAGTCTGTAATAATCTGAACATTCACCATACTTCTGATACTTGAAAAATTCTGCCAAAATTAGAAAAATAAACAATTTGTATAGAAAGACAGTGCAAAAAGAATCAGAACCATTTGACGTTCCAGCTAAAAATGTAAAATCCGCACTACAGCCAAAGTTTCTGTCCTGCACCGTACAAACCATCAAGCAAATGTAAACATCCTAAAGGCAAACCTTGGCACATTATTTTTATAATACAATGGAATTGTACAAGGGGATAATTATTTTTGAAAAGGTTTCTGTAATCAAGATTCACAAAGTTTCGTGAGCATGAACAAAGTTCAAGGAGCTCTCCCACTTCAACAATGCTTGTCTTTCTCACTTTCGCTTTCCTTTTTGAAAAAGTTTTGGGTTCCCCTCTTTATTTTGTTGTTTTTAAACTATATAAAAGCACTCAACAGAAATAAATGACTCTATAAAACTTCCGGGTTGTCTCCCTGGCAGCGCTTTCTTTAAAGCCATTAAGCTAGGCATATAGTGCTCAAGTAATGAATCCACCCGGATCCCAAGGTATATCAAAGCCAATTTTAATTAACAATGATTTGTAATTTAGTAGTGAGCACAAAGTAACATATATCATGTAATGACGAAGTCTAACTCTCTTCCTATGCATCGGCATGTCATAAAAGAACAATTCATGCACACAAGTAAAGGCCAATGCATAGTATAAACAGTTTCTTGCAATTTTATCGTATTGGAAACATAGAGAGGTGGAGATATAGTTCCTCTCTCATAATAATTGCAAGTAGGAGGCAAGCACATGCATATTATATTCATCAAAATCATCATGTGTAATAGTAAAATTCAACCCATCAATATAATCCTTAATAAGGGCAAACTTCTCCGATATAGTGTAGTCGGGAGAATTCAAAAGATAATAGGACTATCATGCGTGGGTGCAATAGCAACAATTTCATGTTTAACATAAGGAACTATAGCAAGTTCATCTCCATAAGCATAATTCATATTGGCATCTTGGCCACAAGCATAGCAAGCATCATCAAAAAGGGATATTTCAAAAGAATCAACGGGATCATAACAATCATCATAGCAATCATCCTCCTGTAAGCACGAAGGGAATTAAACAATGTATGAGTTGAAGAGTTACTCTCATTAGAAGGTGGGCACGGGTAGCTAATCCGCTCTTCCTCCTTTTGTTCTTCGCTCTCCTCATCATCTTTTTCATCCAATGAGCTCACAGTTTCATCAATTTCTTCTTCCATAGACTCCTGCAAAATATTAGTCTCTTCTTGGACAGCGGAGTAGTCCTCAATATATGGTTCAACATAGGCATTAGAAGCATAATTATCATAGCAATATTTAAGTATGGCAAAATTTTCAGATTTGTAAAGAGTAGCATCATACTTTTCAATCAAAGAAGCAATTTCGTAAGCACCCTTAAAAGCAACAAATTCTTCAATTTGTTGAACATCATAGTAACTATAAACACCCTTAGCATACGAAGATACGATTCCATTATCACTAAACTCACATTGATAGGGAAGGTGTTTCTTAGGGTTTTCAGAACAACAAGTAAAATCATATATTTCACATAAATTCCAAGCATAGCATTGCAAACGATGAATTTGACCCAGTAACAGTTTCCCTTTTTCAGATATACGGTGACACACATAACAAGCATGCTCATCTAAAGATTTGCCCTCAACTAAGCTAGTTGGGGTTTCAGCACGAGCGCATAGGGATCGAAGATGATCCAGGGATCGAAGATGATCCAAGTAATAAGCTTCAGCAGTGTGATAGATTTTGAGTGGTTCTTCAACCATTGGTTCAGTAGGTACAACTAATTTTTTTTGGTATTTTGCGTTTCCTACCCATAACTAAAGATAGAAAACAACAAAGAACATCAAATAAAAATTACTTAGTGATAAAGCAAACAAGCACACACGAGAATATTCACCCCACGCTATTGCTCCCTGGCAGCGGCGCCAGAAAAAGATCTTGATAACCCACAAGTATAGGGGATCAATTGTAGCCTCTTTAGATAAGTAAGAGTGTCGAACCCAACGAGGAGCTAAAGGCAGAACAAATATTCCCTCAAGTTCTATCGACCACCGATACAACTCTATGCACGCTTGACGTTCGCTTTACCTAGAACAAGTATGAAACTAGAAGTAATTTGTAGGTGTTGTTGGATAGGTTTGCAAGATAATAAAGATTATGTAAATAAAAAGTAGGAGCTGTGTAGATAAAGAAATAACTAAGTTAGTTTTAGTAGAGAGCTTTTTGTTACAAGAAAGTTATTTGCCCTAGGCAATCGATAACTAGACCGGTAATCATTATTGCAATTTTATTTGAGGGAGAGGCATAAGCTAACATACTTTCTCTACTTGGATCATATGCACTTATGATTGGAACTCTAGCAAGCATCCGCAACTACTAAAGATTCATTAAGGTAAAACCCAACCATAGCATTAAAGCATCAAGTCCCCTTTATCCCATACGCAAACAACCTACTTACTCGGGTCTGTGCTTCTGTCACTCACGCCACCCACCATAAGCAAATCATGAACATATTGCAAACCCTACAGCGGGAATCCCTCACGCTTGCGCGACACGGAGAGCACCATAGGACAGCACCAATAATAAAACATGCAACTCAAACCAATCACGATCATCAAATAACCCATAGGACAAAACGGATCTACTCAAACATCATAGGATAGCCATACATCATTGGGAAATAATATATAGCGTTGAGCACATTTAAGTAGAGATTACAGCGGGTAAGAGAGTTACACCGCTGCATAGAGGGGGAAGAGTTGGTGATGATGGCGGTGAAGTTGTTGGTGAAGATTGCGGTGATGATGATGGCCCCCGGTGGCACTCCGGCCACCGGAAGCGAGGGGAGAGAGCCCCTCCTTCTTCTTCTTCCTTGACCTCCTCCCTAGATGGGAGAAGGGTTTCCCCTCTGGTCCATGGCCTCCATGGCGTGGGAGGCGAGATTGGATTGTCTCTCTGTCTCTCTCTGTTTTCTGCGTTTCAGATTCTCCCTTTCACCGTTTCTTATATTCCCGGAGATCCGTAATCTGATTGGGCTGAAATTTTAACACGATCTCTATCCGGATATTAGCTTTCTTGTGGCGAAAGAAGGGCATCAACCGCCTTACGGGGTGGCCACGAGGGTCAGGGGCGCCAGGGGGTGGGGCGCCCCTGCCTCGTGCCTCCCTCGGGCACCGTCTCACGTGGATTTTTCTTCCCAAAAATCATATATATTCCAAAAAAATCTCGTCAGTTTTTTATCCCGTTTGGACTCCGTTTGATATGGATATTCTGCGAAACAAAAAACATGCAACAAACAGGAACTGGCACTGGGCACTGGATCAATATGTTAGTCCCAAAAATAGTATAAAAAGTTGCCAAAAGTATATGAAAGTTGTAGAATATTGGCATGGAACAATCAAAAATTATAGATACGACAGAGACGTATACACGGTTCCTTGTGAAATCTGGATTCCTTTGCCAAGGCAATTGCATCAGTATTGTCACAAAAGATTTTCATTGGACCCGATGCACTAGGTATGACACCTAGATCGGATATGAACTCCTTCATCCAGACTCCTTCATTTGCTGCTTCCGAAGCAGCTATGTATCTCCGCTTCACACGTAGATCCCGCCACGACGCTCTGTTTGGAACCGCACCAACTTACAGCTCCACCATTCAATATAAATACGTATCCGGTTTATGACTTAGAGTCATCCGGATCAGTGTCAAAGCTTGCATCGATGTAACCGTTTACGATGAGCTCTTTGTCACCTCCATATACGAGAAACATATCCTTAGTCCTTTTCAGGTATTTTAGGATGTTCTTGACCGCTGTCTAGTGAACCACTCCAGGATTACTTTGGTACCTCCATGCTAAACTTATAGCAAGGCACACATCAGGTCTGGTACACAAAAGGAACACCTTTCATTTTCTCTCTATCTTCCGCAGTGGTCGGGCATTGAGTCTGACTCAACTTTGCACCTTGTAATACAAGCAAGAACCCGCTCTTTGACTGATCCATTTTGAACTACTTCAAAACTTTATCAAGGTATGTGCTTTGTGAAAGTCCAATTAAGCGTCTTGATCTATCTCTATAGATCTTGATGCCCAATATATAAGTAGCTTCACTGAGGTCTTTCATTGAAAAATTCTTATTCAAGTATCCTTTTATGCTATTAAGAAATTTAGTATCATTTCCGATTAGCAATATGTCATCTACATATAATATCAGAAATGCTACGAAGCTCCCACTCACTTTCTTGTAAATACATGCTTCTCCAAAAATCTGTATAAAACCATATGCTTTGATCACACTATCAAAGCGTATATTCCAGCTCCGAGAGGCTTGCACTAGTCCACAAATGGATCGCTAGAGCTTGCACACTTTGTTAGCACCTTTCGGATCGACAAAACCTTCTGGTTGCATAATATACAACTCTTCTTTAAGATATCCATTAAGGAATGCAGTTTTGACATCCATTTGCCAAATTTCATAATCATAAAATGCGGCAATTGCTAACATAATTCAGACGGACTTAAGCATCGCTACGGGTGAGAAGGTCTCACCGTAATCAACTCCTTGAACTTGTCGAAAACCTTTTGTAACAAGTCGAGCTTTGTAGACAGTAACATTACCGTCAGCGCCAGTCTTCTTCTTGAAGATCCATTTATTCTCTATGGCCTGCCGATCGTCGGGAAAGTCAACCAAAGTCCATAATTTGTTCTCATACATGGATCCCATCTCAGATTTCATGGCTTCAAGCCATTTTGCAGAATCTGGGCTCATCATTGATAACCCACAAGTATAGGGGATCAATTGTAGCCTCTTTCCATAAGTAAGAGTGTTGAACCCAATGAGATAAAGGTAGAACAAATATTCCCTCAAGTTCTATCGACCATCGATACAACTCTACGCACGCAAAATGTTTGCTTTACCTAGAACAAGTATGAAACTAGAAGTACTTTGTAGGTGTTTTTGGATAGGTTTGCAAGAATATAAAGAGCACGCAAATAAAAACTAGGGGCTGTTTAGGTAAAGAAGCAATAAAGATAGTATAGAGAGTGTGGAAAAGTGATGGTAGGAGTTGCGAAATTGTCCCTAAGAAATTGACTACTTTACTAGACCGATAGCAAGTTTTATGTGGGAGAGGCCACTGCTAGCATGTCATCCCTGACTTGGAATTCTATGCACTTATGATTGGAACTATTAGCAAGCATCCGCAACTACTAACGTTCATTAAGGTAAAACCCAACCATAGCATTAAGATGTATTGGTCCCCCTTCCATCTTGTATGCATCAATTTCTATGCTAGGTTGAAGCTTCTATCACTCTTGCCCTCCAATACATAGTCCTATCAACATACAACTAACCCTATGGTGTGATCCACGCGCGCGCTCATATGATGGGCACCAAAGGGCAGCAACATAACCACAAGAAAATTAAATCAATCATAGCAATTCATCAACCACCGATAGGACAACGAAAATCTACTTAGACATCATAGGATGGCAACACATCATTGGATAATAATATGAAGCATAAAGCACCATGTTCAAGTAGAGGGTACATCGGGTTGCAGGAGAGTGGAAGCTGCAGATAGAGGGGGCATGGTGATGGAGATGTTGATGGAGATGGCATAGGTGTTGGTGAAGATCGCGGTGATGGTGATGGCCCTGGCGGCGTTCCGGCGCCACCGGAAGAGAGGGGGATAGAACCCCCCTCCTCCTTCTTCTTCCTTGACCTTCTCCCTAGATGGGAGAAGGGTTTCCCCTCTGGTCCATGGCCTCCATGGCATGGGAGGGGCGAGAGCCCCTCGGAGATTGGATCTGTCTCTCTTTTTCTACGTTCTGGGATTCTGCCCTTTGACCGTTTCTTATATATCTGGAGATCCGTAACTCCGATTGGATTGAAACCTTCGCCCTAGTTTTTTCTCTCCAAAAATTAGCTTTCTTGCGGCCAAAGAAAGGCAGTAACCGCCTTACGGGGGGCCCACAAGGGTCAGGGCGCGCCCCCTGCCTCGTGGCCCCCTCGGGCACCGTCTCGCATTGATTTTCTTCCCATATCTCACAAATATTCCAAAAATATTCTCCATCCGTTTTTATTCCGTTTGGACTCCGTTTGTTATGGATTTTCTGCGAAACAAAAAACATGCAACAAACAGGAACTGGCACTGGATCAATATGTTAGTCCCCAAAATAGTATAAAAAGTTGCCAAAAGTATATGAAAGTTGTAGAATATTGCATGGAACAATCAAAACTATAGATACGACGGAGACGTATCAGCATCCCCAAGCTAATTCCTGCTCGCTTCGAGTAGGTAAATGATAAAAAAGATAATTTTTGATGTGGAATTCTACCTAGCATAATCTTGATCAATGTAAATCTATCATGGAATGAATATAAGGACAAGTGATTCAAAGCAATAGTCCTATCATTTGATATTAAGACAATAATACTTCAAGCTTAACCAAGCAATTATGTCTTATCAAATAACATAGCCAAAGAAAGCTCATTCCCTACAAAATCATATAGTCTGGCTATGCTCCATCTTCACCCACCAAAGCATTCAAATCATGCACAACCCGATGATAAGCCGAGCAATTGGTTCATACTTTTTAGTGCGCTTGCCCTTTTCACCCTCACGCAATACGGAGCGCAAGCCATGACAATAAGCACTATGGTGGAATAGAATATGATGACGGAGGTTGTGTGGAGAAGACAAAAAGGGAGAAAGTCTCACATCGACGCGGCTAATCAACAGGCTATGGAGATGCCCATCAATTGATGTCAATGTGAGGAGTAGGATTGCCATGCAACGGATGCACTAAGAGCTATAAGTGTATGAAAGATCAAACGGGAAACTAAGTGGGTGTGCATCCAACTTGCTTGCTCATGAAGACCTCGGGCATTTGAGGAAGCCCATCATCGGAATATACAAGCCAAGTTCTATAATGAAAATTCCCACTAGTATATGAAAGTGATAACTCAAGAGACTCTCTATATGAAGAACATGGTGCTACTCTGTAGCACAAGTGTGGTAAAAGGATAGTAACATTGTCCCTTTTCTCTTTTTCTCTCTTTTTTTGGGCCTCCTCTTTTTTGGCCTTTCTCTTTTTCCCTTTTTCGTCCGGAGTCTCATCCCGACTTGTGGGGGAATCATAGTCTCCATCATCCTTTCCTCACTGGGACAATGCTCTAATAATGATGATCATCACACTTTTATTTACTTACAACTCAATATTACAACTTGATGCTAGAACAAAGATATGACTCTATATGAATGCCTCCTACGGTGTACCGGGATGTGCAATGATGTAGCGTAGCAATGACATCAAAAAACGAACAAGCCATGAAAACATCATGCTAGCTATCTTACGATCATGCAAAGCAATATGACAATAAATGCTCAAGTCATGTATATGATGATGATGGAAGTTGCATGGCAATATATCTCGGAATGGCTATGGAAATTCCATGATAGGTAGGTATGGTGGCTGTTTTGAGGAAGATATAAGGAGGTTTATGTGTGATAGAGCGTATCATATCACGGGGTTTGGATGCACCGGCGAAGTTTGCACCAACTCTCGAGGTGAGAAAGGGCAATGCACGGTACCGAAGAGGCTAGCAATGATGGAAGGGTGAGAGTGCGTATAATCCATGGACTCACATTAGTCATAAAGAACTCATATACTTATTGCAAAAGTTTATTAGCCCTCGAAGAAAAGTACTACTATGCATGCCCCTAGGGGGATAGATTGGTAGGAAAAGACCATCGCTCGTCCCCGATCGCCACTCATAAGGAAGACAATCAACAAATACCTCATGCTCCACTTCGTTACATAACGGTTCACCATACGTGCATGCTACGGGAATCGCAAACCTGTAACACCCTCGATGCGACTATATCTCCCACGTGTCGAGGCACGACTTAGAGGCATAATCGCATTGACGGCATATGTCGCAAGTAAGGCAATCTTCACAACATCCCATGTAATATAAATAATAAAGGGGAGATAACATAGTTGGCTTACACTCGCCACGTCAAACAAGGTACATAAATAACATTACATCATCCAAACACTCATGGCCCGACTACGGCGCCAAAATAAAAGATAACCCAACATGCGACACGGTCCCGATCACCCCAACTGGGCACCACTACTGATCATCAGGAAAGGAAACATAGTAACGTTGAGAATCCTCGTAGAACTCCCACTTGAGCTCGAGCGCGTCACCTGGAGCGGAATCATCAGGCCCTGCATCTGGTGTAATAGTAATCTGTGAGCCACAGGGACTCAGCAATCTCGCACCCTCGCGATCAAGACTATTTAAGCTTAATAGGTAAGGCAAGGAAAATATGTGGAGCTGCAGCAAGCGACTAGCAAATATGGTGGATAACTTATTCGCAAAAGAGGACGAGAAGAGGAGGCAAGCGCGAGCGAGAAACTAGAGAAAAACCTGCGCAAACATTACTCCAACACCGTGTCCACTTCCCGAACTCCGCCGAGAAGAGGCCATCATGGTAACTCACACGGTTGATTCATTTTAATTAAGTTAAGGTTCAAGTTATCTACAACCGGACATTAACAAATTCCCATCTGCCCATAACCGCGGGCACGGCTTTCGAAAGTTCAAATCCCTGCAGGGGAGTCCCAACTTAGCCCATGACAAGCTCTCACGGTCAACGAAGGAATAGACCTCCTCCCAAGACGTTCCGATCAGACTCGGTATCTCGGTTATCAAGACACTTCGACAGGTTAAAACAAATCCAGCAACACCGCCCGAATGTGCCGACAAATCCCGATAGGAGCTGCACATATCTCTTTCAGGGCACACTCAGATGAACACTACGTACAACTAAAACCAACCCTCAAGTTGCCCCGAGGTGGCGCTGCAAGTGGCTCTATTTGGACCAACACTCAGAGGAGCACTGGCCCGGGGGGGGTTAAAATAAGATGACCCTGGCTCCGGAAACCCAAGGGAAAAAAGAGGCTAGGTGGCAAATGGTAAACCAATGTTGGGCATTGCTGGAAAAGCTTTAATCAAGGCGAATATCAAGGGGTTCTCATTATAACCCAACCGCGTAAGGAACGCAAAATCCGGGAACATAACACCGATATGACGGAAACTAGGGCGGCAAGAGTGGAACAAATCACTAGGCGAGAGGCCGAGCCTTCCACCCTTTACCAAGTATATAGATGCATTAATAAAACATGGCAGTATAATGATATCCCAACAAGTAAATAAATGTTCCAACAAGGAACAGTCTCCAATCTTCACCTGCAACTAGCCACGTTATAAGAGGGGCTGAGCAAAGCGGTAACATAGCCAGTCAACGGTTTTCTAGGACATGGTGGGTTAGAGGTTTGACATGGCAATTTGGGAGGCTTGAAAGCAAATGGTAGGCATCGTATCATTGGCATAGCAAAAGAGCGAGCAAACTAGCATAGCAAAGATAGTAGTGATTTCGAGGTATGATCATCTTGCCTGCACAGTTGTCAGAGTTGACTGGATCCTCGAAAGCAAACTCAACGGGCTCCTCGTTAGCGAACTCGTCTCCCGGCTCTACCCAAACAATACAAACAAGCAACAAGGACACAATCAACCACGTGCAAGACCAAGCAATATGATGCAAGATGATATGCTATGCGGGATGCGATGCGGGATGCAAAATGCAAGATATGACAGGAAATGCATGAACCTGGCCTCAACTTGGAAATCCAAGTGGCCACTGGAAAGATGAGATGAAATCGCTTGAAAACGATATAAAGAACGCCGGAATCGGAGTTACGGTTTGGAAATGGCAAGCGATTCAACGACACCGGTCTGCGATTTACAGCAAGTAGGCATCTAAATGCAATGAGATGAACATGCTACAGCACCCAAACATGACAACAAAATACATGGAAGGGATGCACACAAGATGCTTAACAAAAGTCTAGCACTGAGCTACGGCCAATTCATCCATTAACAGGTTCAAACAAGCATGGCAAAAATGCATATGGCACAAACAGATCTCAGACTTAGTGAAATTAACACTTGTCTGGAATTCAGATCAGGTAGCCCTCTTCGGAGCAACAAAACTACATGCTACAGGACCTGAACATGGCAAAGTAAAGCATGGCATGGAGCTACTCAAAGAGCTTAACAAAAGTCCCTTAGTGACCTTGAGCCAAAAGGGATCAGAAAATACAATTGCAAGCACGGAACATAGCAAAAACATAATCAGTTTTCAGACTTAGTGAAAAAACTGACACATGCTGAAATATAACTCAAGTAGGCATGTTTACGAGCTCGATGCACTCACTACGGTGCAAGTCATGGCAAGACAAGCATACACCCATCAAGAAGGCACAAAATTCAAGCTAGACATGGCAAGAACAATAGCATAGCATGCACGGATCAACTACAACATCACCGGCAAAATTGCAAACAAGTTGACAATCTGCCCAGATTCACAAAGTAGCAAAAGTAGAGCTCGATTGACTCAAGCTAGGGTGCTCCATAATTGCAAACAAAGACATGGATGGATAGAGCACTACAATAACAAAACATCCTTACTGATCATCCTCAAAAGAGGCACGGATCACTAGGAAACAACATGAACATATGGCATCATGAGATAAACAGCTCCAGGACTTAGTGAAATTACTAAGTCCCTGAAAACAGAATTAGCAAGTGCACCACTTTGCAAGCTTGCACATAGTCACCACACACATCACAAAAATACATGGGTTGCACCTCTGGAAAGATGACAAAACCCTTAACAAAACACATGTAGCAACTCAGGGCATATCATGCACAATAATCATGGCAAAAATGACAAAAGTGCTAAACGGAGTAGCAGATCTGACAATTAACTCAAGTAGCCCTCTTCTAACAGCATTTCGGGCATCAAGATGAACTCAAATGAAAATGATGCAATGGAATGAAATGATGTACTCTCTGAGATGAACATTTTGATATGCTATATGCATGAATCGGAGCTACGGATGCAAAGTTACGGAGCTACAACATGAGCATATGGACTGAAAATATCAGGGACTTAGAAAAAAACAACCCTCAGATCTAGGGTTTGACCGGCGCGCGAATCCGAGGCGGCGGGGCACTGTTCACGGCCGGCGGATCCGAGGTCGCCGGCGGCCGGCGAGGGCGAGGCGAGGCGGAGAGGGGCGACGGCGGCGAGCTCCTGCGGCGGCGGCGAGGCGGCGGGTCGGGGCGGCCGCGGGCGGCGGCCGGGCCGGCGGCGGCGCGCGCGTGCCGGCGGGGAGGCGGCGGCGGCTCGGTGGCGGCGGGAGGCAAGGGCGGCGGCCGGCTTCGGGAGAGGCGGCGGCGCGCGGGCGCCCGGGAGATGGGCCACGGGGGGCCGGTTGCGGGCTTCCCGGGCCGGGGGGCGCGGGGATCTGGGGACCGGGCGCGGGCGAATGGGAGGCTGCCACGTGGCGGCGGTGGCGGCGGGATTTTTCGTCCGGCGGCGGGCGGACACGTCCGGCGCGCGGATGATTTTAGGGTTTCGGGAGAGGAGGAGATCCGAAAATCGGGGGTGTTTAAATAGGCATAGAGGGAGCTAGGAGAGTCCAAATGAGGTGCGGTTTTCGGCCACGCGATCGTGATCGAACGCTCTAGATGATGGAGCAGAGTTTGGTGGGTTTTGGGCCAAATTGGAGGGGTGTTGGGCTGCAACACACACGAGGCCTTTTCGGTCCCTCGGTTAACCGTTGGAGTATCAAACGAAGTCCAAATGATACGAAACTTGACAGGCGGTCTACCGGTAGTAAACCAAGGCCGCTTGGCAAGTCTCGGTCCAATCCGGAAATGTTTAATCCCCACACACGAAAGAAGCTAGAAATGACCACCGGAGGAGAACGAAGCGCCGGAATGCAAAACGGACAACGGGGAAAATGCTCGAATGCATGAGATGAACACGTATGCAAATGCAATGCACATGATGACATGATATGAGATGCATGACAACGACAAACAACGAGACGAGACAAAACCCGAACCCGAGAAAATAAAATAACTTAAACGCCGGAAACGGCAAGAGTTGGAGTACCAAATATGGAAGTTACATCCGGGGTGTTACACAACTCAACCAAGTATTTCTCAATTTCACAATCTCAACTAGCACAACTAATATCACCACCTTTATATCGCAAAACTATTGCAAGGAATCAAACATATCATTCAGTGATCTACAAGTTTATGTAGGATTTTATGACTAACCATGTGAATGACCAATTCCTATCACTCTCTAAATAGATATAAGTGAAGCAAGAGAGTTTAATTCTTTCTACAAAATATATGCCCACGCTCTAACAAATATAAGTGAAGCAAAAGAGCATTCTACAAATGGCGGTTTTCTATGTGAAGAGAAACAGGCAATCCAAACTTCAAATGATATAAGTGAAGCACATGAAGCATTCTATAAAGCCATACTCAAAAGATATAAGTGAAGTGCAAGAATTCTATAAATCAACCAAGGACTATCTCATACCAGCATGGTGCATAAAAGAAAAGTGAAACTAAATGCAAAAGACGCTCCAAGATTTACGCATATCATGTGACGAATAAAAATATAGCTCCAAGTGAAATTACCGATGATCGTTAGAAGAAAGAGGGGATGCCTTCCGGGGCATCCCCAAGCTTGGTTGCTTGGGAGTCCTTGAATATTTCCTTGGGGTGCCTCGGGCATCCCCAAGCTTAGGCTCTTGCCACTCCTTATTCCTTCATCCATCATGATCTCTCCCAAAACTTGAAAACTTCAATCACACAAAACTTAACAGAAAGTTCGGTAAGATCCGTTAGTATAATAAAGCAAATCACTACTCTAAGTACTGTTGCAAACCAATTCATATTTTGTTTTTGCATTGTAGCTACTGTAATATAACTTTTTCATGGCTTAATCCACTGATAGAAATTGATAGTTTCATCAAAACAAGCAAACTATGCATCAAAAACAGAATCTGTCTTAAACAGGACAGTCTGTAGTAATCTGAACATTCACCATATCTCTGGTACTCAAAAAATTCTTACAAAATTAGGAAAAACAAAAATTTGTATAGAAAGACATTGCAAAAAGTTTCAGAACCGTTTTGACGTTCCAGCAAAAAATGTAAAATCGCGCACTACAGCCAAAGTTTCTGTTCTGCACCGCACAAACCAACATAGCTAAACATCCTAAAGGCAAACCTTGGCACATTATTTTTATAATACAATGGAATTGTACAAGGGGATAATTATTTTTGTTGAAAAGTTTCTGTAATCAAGATTCACAAAGTTTTCCGTGAGCATGAACAAAGTTCAAGGAGCTCCCCCACTTCAACAATGCTTGTCTCTCTCACTTTCACTTTCCTTTTTGAAAAGTTTTGGGTTCCCCTCTTTATTTTTTTTTTAAACTTTATAAAAGCACTCAACAGAAATAAATGACTCTCTAAAACTTCCGGGTTGTCTCCCTGGCAGCGCTTTCTTTAAAGCCATTAAGCTAGGCATATAGTGCTCAAGTAATGGATCCACCCGGATCCCAAGGTATATCAAAGCCAATTTTAATTAACAATGATTTGTAATTTAGTAGTGAGCACAAAGTAACATATATCATGTAACGAAGTCTAACTCTCTTCCTATGCATCGGCATGTCATAAAAGAACAATTCATGCACACAAAGTAAAGGCCAATGCATAGTATAAACAGTTTCTTGCAATTTTCGTGTTGGAAACATAAAGAGGCGGAGTGTAGTTCCTCTCTCATAATAATTGCAAGTAGGAGCAGCAAGCACATGCATATTATATCTATCAAAATCATCATGTGTAGTAGAAAACGCAACCCATCAATATAATCCTTAATAAGGGCAAACTTCTCCGATATAGTGTAGTCGGGAGAATTCAAAAAGATAATAGACTATCATGCGTGGGTGCAATAGCAACAATTTCATGTTTAACATAAGGAACTATAGCAAGTTCATCTCCATAAGCATAATTCATATTGGCATCTTGGCCACAAGCATAGCAAGCATCATCAAAAAGGGATATTTCAAAAGAATCAACGGGATCATAACAATCATCATAGCAATCATCCTTCGGTAAGCACGAAGGGAAATTAAACAATGTATGAGTTGAAGAGTTACTCTCATTAGAAGGTGGGCACGGGTGATCAATCGCTCTTCCTCCTTTTGTTCTTCGCTCTCCTCCTCATCTTTTTCATCCAATGAGCTCACATTTCATCAATTTCTTCTTCCATAGACTCCTGCAAAATATTAGTCTCTTCTTGGACAGCGGAGACTCTCTCAATAAAATCATCAATATCGGAATTGAATTCATAATTCTCATAGCAATATTTAAGGATAGCTAAATTTTCAGGTCTATAAACTGAATCATCAAATTTCACTCTTTAAACAAAGATTCAATTTCATAAGCACCCATAAAAGCCAACCAATTCTTCTATTTGTTCCACATCATAGTAATCATATATACCATTAGCATAAGATGCCAAGGTTTTATCAACATTAAATTTTCATGAAAAGGGAAGGTGTGGAGCCTTCATCCCAGAGCAACAAGTATAATCATATCTCAAGCATAGTACCCGAGCATACCAATGCAACATATGAATTTGATCCCATAATATTTTCCCTTTTTGAGTCAAGCAATAATCCCTAAAGTATTCACGTTGATCCAACGTGTCTCCCATTACATAATTGAATGGATTTTCTCAGGATTATCAAAGTAGTACATTATATTTTTCACATAACCAGCATCGAGGGTTTTAGGAGGTTCCCCATCTCCATGAGTAGCAGGTACACCTAATTTTTTTGGTATTTCGTGTTCCATATCCATAAGTAAAGATAGAGAACAACTAAGAACAGCAAATAAAAATTACTTAGTGATAAAGCAAACAAGCACACAAGAGAATATTCACCCCACGCTATTGCTCCCCGGCAACGGCGCCAGAAAAAGGTCTTGATAACCCAAAAGTATAGGGGATCGCAACAGTTTTTGATAGGTAAGAGTGTCGAACCCAACAAGGAGCTAAAGGTAGAACAAAATCCTCAAGTTCTATCGATCACCGATACAACTCTACGCACGCTTGACGTTCGCTTTACCTAGAACAAGTATGAAACTAGAAGTAATTTGTAGGTGTTTTTGCATAGGTTTGCAAGATAATAAAGAGCACGTAAATAAACAGTAGGGGCTGTTTAGATAAAGAAGCAATAAAGTTAGTATAGCGAGTGTGGAAAAGTGGTGGTCGGAGTTGCGAAATTGTCCCTAAGCAATTGACTACTTTACTAGACCGATAGCAAGTTTTATGTTGGAGAGGTCACTGCTAGCATGTCATCCCTGACTTAGAATTCTATGCACTTATGATTGGAACTATTAGCAAGCGTACGCAACTAGTAACGTTCATTAAGGTAAAACCCAACCATAGCATTAAGATATATTGGTCCCCCTTCAATCTCGTATGCA